>NC_060268.1:108199373-108202249 GCF_021613505.1 Equus quagga | reverse complement strand
CCTGGCTACTCTAACCACAACAGCCCTGACCCCAAGCTAGCTCCCATTCAATGTGGGGCTATGCCACACTGGATATGGACCTGCTGCTTTCCTGGTATTAAGTCTTCCTGATTCAGGTCGGAGACAGAGAACCTTTGTGGGCCAGGGAGAGAAGACTCAAGCGCGGTCTAAACTCGACCAAGCAGAAACATGGGCAAAGATTGAAAGTGGGCTACACTCAATACGTGATGGAGGAGGCAGAGATACTAAGAACTAACAGAGGTAAGAAGACACGGGAGGTGCAAGTGGTCTATGCTTTCCTTGGCATCAATTTTTACTGTCTCATTCACTTAAAACTTTTCTGAACACTTCTTATTGCTTCAACTCAATCATGGATGGTTTCTTGTTGACATCCAAAGAGAGAGAGGTGATGGCATTCCTAGTTAGGACATTGCCCTGATTCTCTACCTTACAGTGACCATCTCTGAGAGACACACCATATTAACACAATGCATTTAAAAACTAGAGGATCCTAGCAAAGGGCTTGAATGTCATAGACGGGAACACCCTGTACTTTTTGCAATGGGCGTTTCAACTGAAAATGGCAGCAGAGTGAAAGAACAATTAGAAATGATAACTTAGGCAAGAGGCACCTGCTATGCATCCATCAGTCTGAGGAGACTGAGGTTCTGGAAAGGAGGTAGGTGAGCTCAAAACACCCAATCAAAACAGCCACCACTTGCTTCCTGCCATGTATGTGTGTGTCTGAATGTACGTAGAATCATGAATCTTAATAATGAGATTCAAATCCTAGAGTTATTATTTCTACTTCACAAATGAGAAGACTGAGTTTCTGAGAGTTTAGACCACTTGCTCAAAGTCAAACAAATGAGTAGATCCCAGAATCACTCCACTGTGCCACCCAGGTATGTTATGTGATGCAAGGGCCAGTGTTGCCTCAAAAGTCAACTCAAGCTTAACATTATTTCCCAGGAGCTCACAGGGACAAGGTGGTAGTGTTGGCCATCACTGAAAGAACAGAAACCATGTCCTCCCTGTGGCTCCATGGAGCTGAACGTAAGACAAAGAGATTCTGGAATGAGAGGACAGGAGAAAGGGAAAACTGTTCCAGGGTGACAAAGGACTGTGCAACTCTCACACAGAGATGGCAGGTGAACGCAGAGGCTGGAGTAACTCTAAGGTACCAGGAGGTAGGTCAGCCCCAAATCTACCAAGGGCCAGAGAATGTGGGCACAAGCCATGTCAGCTCCATATTCTTGAATTTCAGTTTAGAAGCCACATGGATGAACCACTATGATAAATGGTAGGGTCATCGATGAAAAAGAGACAGAGTGTCCTTCAATTATGATAGAAAAATATGAAATCGTAACAAATTAGTGATGAACTTGGAAAGTAGAGTTTCTGTGACAAGAACTAACATCAGTGATATAAGCATAGAATAACGTCCAATAAAATTCTTATCTTCCTGTTTAACTGTTAAACTTAAATGTTGATAACTCCATAGGAAATCTCTATCTGTAAACAAATATATAAAATTGCAGAGGCACCAATCAAATAAGACAAGAAGTCTAGGGACCCAGAGGATGAATTACATTCCAAAGAGGCTAATATAAATATCAGGTAAAAGTTTAAACCAAAATTGTACATTGTAAGAATTATCAATTACTCAATATATAAGTATATTTTCATTGTAAGCTTTCAAAGAATATCGATGAAGCAAAAGTTCCCTTGACCGTCCGTCTCCTCTTCATTTCCAGATCTCTCTAGAGGTTATTGTTATGAGTTTGTAGCTGATAGTTCCCGAAATTTTTCTAAGCATTTAGATACATACTGCATGGATATACTTCCAGAAAAACACACAGTATTATTTTGTTTTTATCATACACAGTATACCACATGCATTGCTGTCCTCCAGTTGTTAAGTGTTCTTGGAACAATATATTCTGGAGAGGGCTACACGTTGAATCATGAAGATCGACCTGTTCCTTAAATGCAGTATTCTACACTATGCAAGCACCTCAGCTTATTTAACCATTCGCCCAGCTGATGGACACTCACAGCGTTTCCAACTCTTCACTATTAGTAACAACAGGTGAAAGACAGCCTGGTTAGGTCTTCAAGCCACTGGTAAGAGTTTAACACAATGGGTCACAACCTCTACAACTCCCTTCTAGTCTTATGGGCTATGCAAATTTCCAGCTCAAAAGAGAGTATATTAGCAGAAACCTAAGAATAACTCCTCTATTGCTCTAACAATCCACTAGCTCCAGCAGAGGCCACTCTCGGGGGTTCACACACTCAGTTCCTGGGTGGTGGTTGCACAAACAGCACTCGTTTTCTGGCAGAAGTGTGTGGCACTGTGACTTCCAGGTGAGAAGGCCCCTTTGCTTTGATGGTTCTCATTTCCTCCTGGGTCTTTCCCTCGGCCTCCTGACGTTGGTATGTGTACAGTTTTTGTTTATTTAATGGAGAGCTTGCTGGCAATACTAGCATTTCTCTCTTAGCTTTCTGGAGTCAGCATATCATCTTTTATGTACAAACAACTCCTTCTGTTCTGATGATTCTGATGCAACATGTTGTCTTTCATTTTGTTTTACCTGCTTGTTGATTGGCCCAAATGATGAAATCAAAAAATTTAATTTTCTACTTTTAATTTTTAAGCAAACAATTTTACCAATTTGGGAATTCCTATTATGAATGGTTTCCTCTCTAAGCATTAACGATTTTCAGGGTTTACTTCCTGTGACTCTAAAACATGTACTTTATCATTTTACCCTTCAAATTAGTCATACTAATAACACCTAAGTCTGACCCCTACTGTTCCATTTCTACATGTCTTCTTTTCCCTAGCACTGTTTACCATGTATTTTTTTTTT